>NW_026852982.1:0-35262 GCF_026571515.1 Ruditapes philippinarum
TGTAAATAATTACCCCAAAATTGAACAGACTGATTTTACCTCTGCTGCAGGTGTAAATAACACCCGTGATGAAATAATGAAAGCTAAAAAGGAAAAGAAAAAACTGAAAAGGAAAAGAGAACGAAAAGTGGCCCTTACACTGACAGTCATAACTGGTACATTTATAATATGTTGGTTGCCATTTTTCATCATAACCATTTCGGCACCTTTTATAAGGTCAGAGGTGAACATACCCAGACTTGTTGACAGCATTACGTTATGGCTTGGATACTTCAACAGTTTACTTAACCCTATTATATATACTATGTTTAATGTAGAATTTCGAAAGGCTTTCAAAGATCTTCTTTGTAGGAAATGTTTAAAGATCATGTAACACAATCTTTTACGGTTTCAAATCATAAATGTGATGCTCAAATTAGGATTTATCAATATGGTAGGTTCTAAAAAGCATTATTTAGAAAAATATTACCGAATTAACATTTCATGTAAATAAAGGGAAGTAATAAAAAATTATTTTCTATAAAGTTTAACTCAAATTTTGCATAAAGAAATGATTGCACATATCTTAATTACTACATTTTAATATGCACATATATTTGCAGTATATATTTTACATATTATTCGATGTTTGAAAAAAAAATATTTTGCATAATTATGTCCATATAAATAATTTCATAAGTGTGATCTACCACTTTGATCAAAACATACCATGCCTGGCAAACTGTCGCTCCACGTCAAAACTGTGGTGTACGGTAAAACGAGCGACCGGCATTACCGAGGTAGAGCCGATTTAAACTGCTAATTTTAAGTTTTGTTTATGTTTTCATCTTGTAATTCATTTAAGTTTACTTTTTCGAAAAACGCAAAATGTAGTTCCATGAAGGATTGATTAAGGCTTCCAATGATATAAGACGCTACAAAAAGAAAATAATATTAAGCCTTGAGAACTTTTCTCCCTGACGAAGCGAACGACGATTTGCTTAATATCAAACTTCCAACCATGGAAACACTCTTCACTTCGGATTTTTTGAAAAGGTGTTTTAGAAAAACATCAACCCGTAACAAGAGCTAGTTATTCTGGCAAAAATCAACTACTCTTATTTCTTAACGTTGTATATAGATTTGTTTCTAAAGTAGTGGAGCCAAAGGGCAAGAGATGGAGCAAAAAGTCGGTTGTTGGGCGCAATGCGATATTAAGTTGGCGTAAAGAGCGTAGTCTACGAATTTCTAAAAATAAAATATTTCATAGGCTAAAATAGACGTACTTAAATGTGAAGCCGGAGAGATATGATAATATATGAATTTATTTCTACTATAACACAAGGTATATCAATTATTGATACGTTCGTACACCGACTGAGCACTGCCTTTTTATAACGTTCGTTTTGTTCATAGATTATCTGCGAATAAAGAAACAACATTTTACAGATATTTTTTTAACTTAATTTTTTTCTTAAACTAAGATTTGTTCTGCAGTGTTTTATTACTAAAGATAACATTTCTATTTACACTTTGAGAGACAAATAATAAACAAATCAACAATGCTAAGAAAGGAAGGAAGTATATTGAAACAAAACTAAAACACGTGTTATATCCTTAAAACGACTGGCACTTTGTCAACCGTTTTCATAGAGATTCCCCACCTTACACATTCATTAAAAACGTGGGTTATTTGTCTTTGGTCTGAACATGTACGCTAGAGCTATTAATTACAGAAAGCCATAGTAAAATGAGCTCGATAGTAGTGATCCATTTATTTTTTTCCTGTGCATTGTATAATTTTGTTTCTGTTCTGCACCTAGAATATCTAACTTTTCGAAAAACATAACATTTTCGCAAGAACAATAGCGTAACACGTACCTGCCCGGAAACATGTTTTCGCGGTAGAACTGAAAATATTAGATTTTATCGAATTTGCACGGACAAACGTTTTTAAATGTACATAATCTTGTCAAAATCATGATTGACCTTTAATAAGTGGCATCCTGTATTACGCTATGCATATGATTTACCCATATGATTTATGCACATGACTTTATTGTTCGAGCCTCATTCAAATTTGGAACATAAATAATGTAATCTATACGGCAGCCATAGGTGACACCTTCGCAATTACATTTATTATGCTGAAGTCGTTGAAAGGATATCACGCTTTATTAATTGTCTTTAAAAAGTATGTGTATATCGATTTTAACACTTGATCGTGTCTATTTTAACTTCTATAGCTTTTATACATAAACATTCATGTAAATGCTTCTTCTAATATGTCAAATTAATATCGCCTTGCTCTCAACATCGAACCTTCGCTCCATTTCTTCCCCTTTGGCTCCACTACTTTCGAAAAATATCGATTTACAAATTTAAGAAATCCTTCAGGAGTAATTTATGTTGCACGGAGTACAAGTTCTTATTACGTGTTGATATTTTTCTTATACCCTTTTTCAAGAATTACGAAGGGTATTACATTTCAATGGTTGGGAAGTTCAATATTCTACAAATCGTCGTTCGCTTCGTCAGAGAGAAAAGTTCTCCCTCGCTTAATGTAATTGGCGATACAGGTGAGCGGCGTCGTCTCTGATGTAATGCTTTTTATTTTGGCCTATGGAAGAAGCTGTTATTATTAACAGTAAATGTTATGTTGAATGTGTTGATTAGTTTTATTTCATAAAAATAAAGTAAACAAATATGTTGTTATATTTGTTTTTAATAACTTTATATAAAAAGCATGTGCATTGTGATATTATTTTCACGAAATTGCAGTCTCAATATAACATCTTGTCCCTTAGCTTTATTGGCAATACTAAATCCCGGATTTCGAATATCGTTGTGGTCTACATTGATGCTGTATTCTTTTTCATTACTTTATATATTTTCAAAGTTTTCCTACAAGAAGAACTTTCACCTGCAAATGAGTATTAGGATAGGTAATGGAACTGTTGTAAACGATTATCCTATTGATTTTGTCCATATTACGATTATCTATTGCACAGAATGATTGTTTTTACAAAGTGTACCAGTATCCGGATGTTGAAATCTATCCGCTTTTCTGCAATTTATGCTGTCGCATGGCCATCTATCTTTTAAGAATAATTTACCATTACTTTGCATGGCTTAATAACACTAAGCCTGCAACATTTCCTATTTTGTTGTTTAGAGTGTTCTTTTGGGTTCCAGGTTTTCTCTATTTTAAGGGGAATTAACTTATGTTTACTAAATTATTTGTTCTTTTCTGTCTATCGATCTAAGGTATTACTTACTAATTTTGCTGTATAAAATTTACCAGTTGTAAGGTCATCAAAAACATAAAGGCCCCGAGGAGTGACTATTGATAGATTTTTGTTTATTTGCTTTTAAATTATAAACCTTAGACTGGATTTTTCTAGATTGTTCAGTTGGTACATATCTACAGGTATTCTGCTACAGGAATCTTCTAATCACTATGTGAAACTAATTATCATTTTCTATGTGTTTGTATATAAACTGTTAATAAAATAACCTTTGGTAAAAAATGAAAGTTAGAAAATTAAAGCTATGCATGTAGGTGCTCATGTCCATATATTAAAACAGAGAAAGGATAACATCCTGAAGTTATCAATTTTAAACTCTTGATAAACATGCATATGCAGTTAGTTATATAGTAAAGTCTAATGGAAGGTTAAAAGAGGGACATTATTTGTTACTCTAAGAGATATGCATTTAATGTTTAGACACTCACACAACTCAATCTTTATTATATGATATAGACTATTTGAGATTTTTGTTTAAAAATTAATACTATATTATTGTTTTCTTTCTACAGGATTATGAATTCCTTCCAAGTAACAATGTTAATAGGATGTTATATTTATTTTTAATGGAAACTGGGAATTGTTAATGTAATGTGCATACATGTATATCTTAGTATATGGATATAATGATTGTGTATTTCTGTATTTAAAGACTTAAAGTTATGATGGATGAGACTTGCATTTAAATGTATAAATGATAATACATGTATCGATTAGTCTTCATGTTATAGATGTTTATACCCAGCTGGCTAATAAAAGAAAAGTATATATAAAAGAGTTTATACATTATAGTTTTCTTTCTACTAAATTTTGAATTCCATCCATTTGTACGAATGTTTATGTTAGGATTTCATATTTATTTAATGGTATTATTAATGTTATGTACATACATGTATATCTTAGTATATTGATGTGATGAGTCTAATAATATTTCTGTATATAAAGTGTTACAGTTCTGACATTATTATTAAAGGGATGAGACTTTCATTTAAAATTATGAATGATGATACATGTATTGATTTCAAAAGTCCTTAAACTTGGATCAAGCAATATAATTAATAAAGTCTCAAAAACTCATATTCTGAATAGTTATTCTAATTTTTTTTTCTAACATGTGCATAATTTAAAAGGACAGCTTCTGTCTTATCTATTTGTTATAAAGGGAAACCGGTCTCAACCTTCAGGTCTCCAGAGTTAACCCGACAACAGACTTTTCATAGAGTATATTGTTACTTGCACTAAATTTTATAGTGGGTGATTTGTGCCACATGAAACTGTTATTTTGATTAAGATTATGAGTATGTAATGTTTTTTTTTCTTCTTACTTGTTTAATTAAGAATAATTACATTATTCTGTGGGTCACATGTTCGAGTTCTGGTCAAGCTGAAAGTTTGTCTCATCCTGTGACTGCATAAAACCCTGAGTTTATTTCACTATGCTCTGTAAACAACAGAAATTCAAGGACACAAATCAATATAGTAGAGAAATATGTTTAGGTTTAGAACTCTTTCATTATTAAAGAGAAAATTTGTAGCAAAGGCGGTATTGCATGATACATTTAGATCTACAAAAGGCATTTGATACAGTTAATCACACTATACTGAACATGAATAAGTTCTTCTTCTTTTTCTTCATGAAATTTAAATCATCTGTCATAGATAATGACATTCTTACATGGTTCAAATCTTATCTCTGATAGACAGCAGCTGCTTGATGTGGCTGGTACTCATTCTACTACTGCTCCAAGTACCTATGGTGTCCCCCTGATGTTCATTTTAGGCCCTCTTTTATATCTAATATATGTCAATGACATGTCTGCAACCCTAAGCAATAGGCATTTAATATTTGCTGATGACTCAGGTATTCTTGTATCTGGTAAAATAAGTCTGAAGAAATTCTCTTTATGGCATGAGTCTTTTAAGATTGGTTAATTGACTTTAAATTGTCTTTTTGCATCTTGGCAAGACAAGGTCTATTGATCTTGGTTGATTTAAGTTTCAACTTAAACTTGGCCCAGCCTCCAGGTCACATGTAATGGTACTGCTATAAAGTACACATCTTTTGTTAAGTATTTAGGTGCAAAACTTGATCAATTTTTTGGCGTCGCCTTTGATGCTTTGCATCAATGCTTTTCTTGTTTTCTTTAATATATAACAGGTTAGATAATTGGAAGCCTAAATCAATTCTACACGGAACTTCATTTTGCGTTTTTCGAAAAAAATAAAAACATAAACGAAACTTACAATTAGCCGTTTAAATCGGCCATCCGCTCTATCTCGGAAATGGAGTTCGCTCGTTTTACCGCACACCAATTTTGAAGTGGAGCGACAGTTTGCCGGGTGTGATACAGGATCTTTAAGAAAGGACATGAACAGGACATTAGATTTGTTGAATTGATAAAACTTAAACATAAATATTCATTTCCGGATCTACTTATTTATTAAGTCAATTTGATACATAAAATCTTTGTTTGTAAAAGTGGTGTTTATTATTTATGAGCAGTTTCTTAACTCTGCCCGCTGTCTTTATCATATTTCTTGATAAATACAACTTAATAGAAATGTAGATTTGTTCTTTATGGTATATATAGAAAGGTAAAAGTCCGAAACTGGCAGTATAGATAGTGAAAAAGGACGCCTTACACATACTTCAGCTTTAACTTATTTCCCACTTTCGCATGGGATATTCGATGAAGGTGTTTTGGTTTATGTAAGTTTACCACATCTTCGATACTGCGATGATCGTAATTCTTAAACAAATGGTGCATCTGAAAAATGCCCTTAAAATGCAAAATATGAACAATGAAAAATGCAAAAAGATAAATCATGAATATTACATTAATAGATAATTTCATCAAAGAAACATTTTATATATACGTGCATGTATAAGATATAAAAATTACTACTGTTAAAGACATGTTAAATTCATATAAGATTTTAAAAGGCGAAGGCACAACATCTTTTTCTGTAAAAATATCGTGCCGGCGGGTAGAAATCTTCGTACTGGTGCCCTATATTTGTCGTGTCGTCGTGTTTTTACAAAAACGTCCGAAAGTCACTTTCGTCATTTGCAATTAACAGCATCAGAGTCTGAAATTCCGCTACCATTATTTGTTTGGTCTGACGACCCAAAAAAATAAAAACAATAATAATTTTTCATTTTATATTTATCTTGTACTATTGACACATTTCTTGTACATGTCGTGTCATAAGAAAGTCAAGATAGTTTTCATGATTAATTGTCATAAAACAATATTATGACTGCCAAATTATATGATAGATAAAAGAAAATATTCATCATTATTTTCATACACACAAAGCACAAGAAAGTCACATATACATTTATACGCTCCCTATTTCACTATATATGCTACAAAACTACAAACATTGTATTACATATATAATATTTTGAGGTCAATATGTGTAATAATAATAAAAGCAAAACAATTGCAGAACAATTATATATACATATAACATATATGCCAAAGGGTTAAAGACAACAGGTGCAAATTATATTCCCAAATCCTTCCCATGACCAACCTCTAAATACGTGCATGAAATGCGTTGTTTGTAAAAGCAGGAATTTTAACATCAATGTTATCTTCAGCATACAATGGACATGATATGTCACGATATTATGTTGACTTACTTTGATAAAATATGCTTCCATTTTAGAAATTTCTTTTTATCTTTGTTTATCTTTTGTTGTTTTTATAACAATTGAGTGGCTTTGTCGTTTTCTCTAAAGATGTTTACGGTTATTCATTACAAATACCATTTTGTTCCCTCTTCCTGATCAGTATCTTAATTCTAAATCCGGAGTAAAAAGAAGGTATACAATATTTATATCAAGACTATAATACTTTTCATAAAGCACATGCTATGATTATGTTTTTACATGTACTTAAAAGTTACATTAAATAAAATAAGACAACCTTTCTGTGCCGTCGGCGTACAAACCAAGCATTTTATATTTCCGTTAACATTTGTAACAGTATTATTGTTAATCTCGTTAAATATGTTCATAAGTTATGATTTTAAAAGGAAAACCCCACGGTAACACTTAAGTTCGTATACGAATTTTAACATGGAAATGAAGACTTGTATAATTAGCTGGTGTATGCGCTACGTCACAATGGTAAAATCAATTGATCACAGCAAATAGGAGATATTCTTGTGCAAATAAACTTTTACCGTTTTATTTTCACGGTGCATTAGCCGTGTCGTTTACAAAAAAAATATTCATCTCATAAAACGATTGAATTTGTATGAAAACATCCGTAATATAATGCGGAAATATACCGTTAAATTCGGACTGCTACTTAAAAATGTTTGATGTAAGGATGACCCAAAGGCGGAGTTTCACATGCAAAAATAAAATATGCTTCGGATTTTGCCACAATGAGGTTGTAGATTTATAGCTTATAAAACTCATTTTGGTTGTCTGGACACCACAATAAGAACGGGAGTCGATATGAAACATATTTTATTAACGAAATGTAGCTATTTCTTTTTTAATGAAAATTATTTAATGTAGCTTTAAGTAAGTTTAGTGTTCTAAAACAATAATGACTTATTACAGTCATACCTTACATTCATTATTTGACAAAAAATGCAGTGTAATTTGTAAGCAAATAGTATTCAGTCAATCATTAAAATCTAATTGTTAATGGCATATGATTGTTTTATTATACAAAACTAATTAAGTCATTTTATAATATATGATCACGTATTTGATCTTGTTAGCATTGATTCATCAGGAAACTTCAGAATAAAGAGAAATTGCTTTTTTGTTTTAAACACTTCACTACTGATTTATTGAAGAGTTATATTCTTATAACTCACAAGATAGTTTAATGCAAAGCATCAAGTGGAATCTGAAATATTTATGTGTGACATATGGAATAAAAAAATGACGATTGGTGTTTGGAACAGAATAAGAAATATCATATATTATTAAATAAACAACTAATAAGAACGGGAGTCGATATAACTTTGTTTATAATATTGATTAAAATAATATACAGTTCTTTAGGCGTCTCCAATAAATCATTTTGTAAATTAAAGCTAAAGATCCTCACTTTCCAAGCTTTTACTAAGAAGACGATATTTGAAGTTATTCTGATAAAACCTTAATCAAAAGCCTTTTCAGAAATATACACGTTAAAAAGGTTGTATAAAATGACACCCTTCTACCTTTTTGGAAGCTAAAGATCCTCACTTTCCAAGCTTTCACTAAGAACACGATTTCTACTTGTAAATAAAGTCGCTATTTTTTCCTTTTTTTTCATTCAAGATTTTTTACATGCATAACTGTAAGTAACTTATACACATATAGATAATTAAATATGCATTTCAAGCTTTTATTTATAAAAGAACATAATGAAACTAAAAAAAACTGAAATAAATTATGTATGCTCTTTTGAACGATAATACACTCTCAAAAAGTAATATAGGGAATACTTTAGATCAAGGAGAATAAGAACACACGACACATGTAAGATCGTCATCCTTTTTATATGGAGGGCATTTAAGCGCACCACATTTAGCCCACACAAAGTAAAACAGTGCCCCGTCGTGATTAAAAGCAACTGATTTGCTACCTGGCTCAGGTTCACCATCAACACAAACGTACTCGGAAGCTGCATTATGGGCAGGATGTCCAGCCATAAGATAACCGCTGTATTCTTTAACGAAGTTTTTGAAACAGGTATTCTTCCCAGGTACCATCACGACGCTGCTTCTAGGGACTTGACAGACAGCGCAGGGAACATCATGGTTAGTAATTCCTTCAAACATGCTTTTGTGGAGTTCATATTCTGCTCCGTATATCAGGCCTAGGGAAATTGGGTTATTGCTTTTATTACCCCAGTCTGGACTTTGTGGAAGACATAGATAATTAATAATAAACTAAAGATGCCCCAGCCGGACATGCCCTACGTCCCCAACGTGTGTAGATGCTTGTAATGGCAAGAGAAGAATACACGAGCTTATCATTACGATTGTGCGATCTGGCATCTGTGATTAAAGTAAATTTATTGTATTTTTATACTAACATATTTTCTATACGATGCTTATTATTATAAACTATTTCCTATCCTTAAAAGAAAAGTTAACATTGGAACTGATCTTATTTTCATGTTTTAACTGAAATTGAACTTAATTCAAAGACAATTAGTTAATACAATGCGTAAATAATTTACAACTGCTTGATTTGTATGCCATCACATAAACCTATAACATGATAAGCTACAACTCAATGTTTGAATTTTTTTCAAGATACTTTGATATTAATTGAATTGAAAATATGACCGAAGTTTATATAAAAACTATCAAAGAAATAACCAATAAAATGCAAGCATTGCCACATTTGAAATGTCTTTATGCATTTATCAACAAAAACTTTACATACTATTTATTTCAAGAAAAGGCAACTTTAAATATTATTTGCATTTTAAAAATCATTGTGTGAGTATAAAAAAAACAGCTTTTAAATATATTTAGCACTACCTCTGAGTTCTTTCAGTAGCAAAGCAATTCCTGCGTCTTGAAGATCATACGTAGCATGGTCTAATAGTTTATTTATTGTTCCGTCTACCGAAATAGAGTATATAGTCCATACAAGATGATTACTTTTGTAAAATACATTATTATTAAATTATTTTATGGTAATCTGTAAGCCTTGGTAAATTTTTCAAAATGACTCGCCCGGCAGATGTCGCTGAATATTTAATATCTCGACAGTCTGAAGGTGCTCGACCTTTCGATGCAACTAATTTGCTGCACGCGGTTTATCAGTTAAAGTTAAGATACCCTTTATTTAAAAGTTTTGTTTGTTTATTCGTCATCATCTACCTGTTGTAAATATTTTTCCTCAATTTGTTATTGTAGTTTCCTTTCCATTGAAAATACGGTACGATGTATTGTATTGTATCTGTAGTTTTTATACAAGTCAAAACATTTACAAGTACAAAATATAGAGAGATGGTAATCACCAGTCTCGTAACTATTTACTGACAGAGTAATATCGCGATTTAGTAAGCAAATGTCAAATGTCAAATTTACAGTAAAAATAATATCTTAGCTAAATATCATAGATCACTTCACACTTCAAGCATGGTCAGCAGTTTCAAAAATTTGGTAAAATTATAATTACAACAACAACAACATATTTGTTTGAGAACAAAGCCACCGGTCAATAATATACAATGCAACACTATCGTACGTCCCTCTATGACATCATTTAATATACAAATCATATAGTGTATATATACATTACGTTCTTTTTATCACAACTTTGATTAATTAAGAATTTAAAATCATTTATATTCGTTCGTCCATCATTCAAGTTAGTATTTTGAGCATAAAGTGGAACAATAGAAACATGCACAATCAATAGAAGAAAATTCATTATTTAAGCAAAAGGTAATGGAGCGTTGTCCTCTAGGAAAAATATTATGCCTGCCGATTTCTTTTGTTTGTTGATAGAACATCATCGTCGGATACCCACGATTGATAAACATGTCACATAACATGCAATCAACCGTGGGTAAAATGAATCGATTTGCGTCGATATACAGCAACAGGTGCGTAAAATATCTACCAATGACATCGCGTTTAACAAATCTATATTCTTCAGCAGCGGAGGTAAAAAACAATAAGAAACAAACGGTTAAATACTGTTGCACGTGTTTTGCTAAAATCAATGTCAAAAACTATCGCCAAATCAGTTCTTCTGCAAGCAGATATCAATCAGAAAGGAAAACATCACGCTGTAAAAGTAAATTATCTATACTTTCTTGCTGAAATCGTTTAATTTTTCGATGTTGAATTTTTCACGTCGTCTATGGTTGTCGCAATATTGTTTGTAATACCGAACGTCGTACAGAACGAGCGTTTTGATTGGTTTTAATCGCCTCATGAAATCGTGAGGCATCCAATGAAATAGCTGCCTTTGACACACCCCTAATCGACTGAATATCGGCAAAAAATCCCACGGTAGATAAATGTTAATGGTTCGGCCGTGGGTATCCGACGATGATAGAACATCTGAACTTAGAAAAAGATTTTCAATCCAATAATAAGTATTTTCTACATGTAAATTTAAAATTGATTTAAATTTCTAAAATGGAAGTATCCATTGGAAGTATTAATATTATTCTGCCATTTCTGAGTGAAAGAATCTGAGTGGCAGAATCTTCATTGCATTAGTCTGGCGGTTCTATTTTACAGCAAATTATGGCACAACGCTTTAACTCAGGAAATAGTTTCCGCGATTGGCTCGCAAGGCTTGATTTTATTTTTTAGGATCCTTTGCAAATAACCAATTGCATTTAATCAGACATTTTTAACAATAATATAACATACTAAGTACTTACCCAAGGAAAATTATCACGAAATGCCAGCACGAGATGATCTTTCCGTTGCTGATTAGGCCTTGCATAACTTTGGAGGTTCTTCATAAGTTTACAGCAATATAAATCACAAAGATCTGACGCAAGGACAATTGCCTTGAGAGTCTTGCTTAGCATAGTCTTAATTAGGATCCGCGATTTGTTCTGCAGCCTGTATATAAAGTGTATACAATTGTAATATGAAGCGCACATCTCTAACCTAAGAGGAGATTAATTGTCTTGTTTAAATACCGGAGTATAGTTTTGTTTAATGGTTCATTTATGTCAAATTGTATGTTAGGAATAATGTACCAGACTTTTAACGTTAAGGACAGAACAGCAGAAAATAATTACAGTTGTATACAAACATTCATGTATGTCAATGTTAACAATATTTATTTAGCATTAGTTTACCTTGACATTATCAACCCATACATTTGTTATCGTTTAGAAAACTCAAAGCCGATCATTTTTCTTCATGTCAACTATAATGAACCTTCAGATAGCAAACAATACATGCGAAAATTAATATGTATTTAATAAAATCACCCACCAGAATAACTTAAAATAAAAATTTAATTGAATTTATGGAATTAATGGGATATATTGAAACATACATTTTAGTTTTTTAATGTACACAGTTTGTAACTTGTGTCAGGTCAATATAAATTGCGCATTAGAGATGTACATTGAATTGTTTTATTCCTGATCGAAATCTTTCTATTGTTATCTCTAATTAGTTCGTTATTGGTATACGTAAGTACAAAAAATGTTTTGAAAAAAAAACACATTCTGTTTTAACTTTGACTTCCTGATCTATATCTTTGTTGTTATTTTTGACACAAACAGTGTTACGAAGACCACATTTTAAAAATTGATTACACTAAAGAGGGTTTACCCGCAGAAGACATTCCAATTCAAGTGGCCATGAATTCTTGATTATAAATGTATTTGACTATTATCAAACCACAATTAAAAATGAGCACAATTAGTTATTAAGGAAGGGTAGGTCACGATATCTCGGAATTTATAAAGGGATGTATTTTTTTTTATCTCGTATTAACATCAGTCCTATAATACATAAAATAAGACAGTTTCTTTAATAAACTGCAATGGGAAACTATTCAACGTGTTTAAGGTTACCATAAACTCTTTCTTTAAATTAATTTTACAGAAAAAAAAACTAAAAAAAAAAAAAAGAAAAACAACAGTGGATTGTGTGTTAGTCAAAGTAATTGTACTACACGATAAGATACTGTGCTATTTTGTGTCTGAGAAATATCTCCCCTTTTAAAGCGAGATTCTGAACAAGAACGAACATATCGCAGAACCTCGCTTTGGCATGTCAATATATTTTGACTAGATTATATGTACGCTTTATATATTATTTGTGTTTTTGAATTAAAGTAACAAAATATACGAATGAGGCCCATTTTAGCATGATGACAATAGAGACTAGACAAAGACCTCCTCATAATAGAGATTTTTAGCTTGAGCCGATACCGATAGACGAAGACGGAGACGGCTAATTTTTTAAGGGGGCGTTTCAAAATGATTAAAAAAAAAGAAAACAGAAGGCCAAGCCAAATATAATAATTGCATTTATTTCTATTACAAAAAGCCGTTGTTATGTGTTTTCTGAATATCTAATTTGATTCATCAGAAGATTTCTCCACATCAAGCTAGTGAAGCAATCTTGGATCATTGTTTTAAATAAAATCGTTGTAAAATAATTGATTTTCCCAAATAATGTCAGCAAGCGACCTCATTCTTCTTCTCCGTTTCTGTGTACGTGGTGGGGGGAGTAAGGTCTTCTTCTTGTTTTCCCTTAAATCAGATGTTTCTGGTTGATTATCCTGATCTGACGGACCTGCTACTTGACTGGCCTCGTGTTCTCTTGTGTCGATCCCGGCATTCTAAAGATGGTGCGCAATAGCATCTAATGCCACTCCTGTACAAGATGACCGAAACTAAAAGACGTTTAATGCGCATATTTGTATGCTACAATATTTATTACATGCTTTTCTACAAACTCCTCACAGCGGTTACGTCACGCTTTGCTACTTTAACCACTGCCACCACTGAAATCACGTGATGATAGTTGTATCATGTGACAAAAACATGGCGGCCAGTTTCAGAACGCCAGGGATCCCATATCAAACTGGCAGATTTATAATTGCATCATTACCAGACAAAATAAGTTCAAGAAACACAATTTGTTATCACTTTAAAACAAGTGCCGGATCAAATCTTTTTGTGCAATCGTTCAATAACTGTTTATATTCTACCATTGTTTACTATGCATACGGTGTCACAGTGAAAATATCTTTCGTTATGTTTACAAAATAATTTGTATACGTATACTTTTTTACTTTCTTGTACATTAGGCATAACTATTTAACGAAAGAAAACTAAAATGATATAAAGTATTATATTTTAAAATTAAAAGTGAAAAAAATATATCCGGCTATATTCGACCGAATTTACTTGTGGTGGCAGTGGTTACTGTACAGATCAGGGGAAGTAACCGCTGCGAGGAGTTTGGCTTTTCTATGGTTTATAGAAATATATCAGTGTATAAATCTGATAATTTGACTGTTTTAAACAGTGAATTATCAATTTGATAATTTCACTGTTTTGAATTTAAGCACCTTACGTCGTTTCAGTGAAATACCAGCGTGCACAGTACTGGGGACCAACTTAATGACGTGACGTCGTAAATGCCGACACGTTGTGTTATAATTTGGCGCGCTTTTCATTCAGTATTAGGTCTTTCTAAAACGTTATTTGCATATATTTGGCGCGCTTTTCATTCAGTATTAGGTCTTTCTAAAACGTGTTTTGCATATAATAAAACGAGATTTGTTTAGTTTAGTGTAAAATCGAAATATATTTGACCTTGTGAACACCAAAAGTTCATATTTCACTCCTGGCTGCGCCACTCGTGAAATATACCTTTTGGTGCTCACTCGGAGAAATATATTCCGATCTTACACTGAACTAAACAAATATCCTCGATAACAAAAAGCAAAAGGATAAACCGATTACAGAAGCAGAATATGAATTATAGTGTGAAAATTACAGATTTAATGTTTTGGTGTGTCTTTTTATTTTCACCTTCCATTTTACATTTGATATAATATTATCGACAATCATTAGTGTTACATTGCCCATGTGAACTCCGTGAGGGAAATTTCCTTTTATATGAATAATAAATTGTGCAATATGACGGTATATAAAGATAATAGTAGTTTATGAAGCATGGCTAAACTTACTTCAACACAATTTTTATGTCACATCAAAATGTATATTTAAAAATTCCAGGCATACATGTGTCTTATTTTAGGTAACAATGGACAATGAACCAATCAAAGCAATAAGTAACATTACCGGCTTTGGTTAAGGCTCCCCCGACATCACCAATTACTTTGGAATTATTTGCATGATTTTAGAACTCATTAATCGAGCACCGCCTAACCCGATACTAAGTAAAAGTTATATATATATTTCTTTTGGAATCGTTAAAGACATTTTAAGTGGCAGAAATGTGTTTTCTTTTATCTCTTTCAAGTGACCGGGGGAACTGCTGAGACATTTTAGATCTGTTAAAAAAAACTATTCGTATTTCATCATACAAACCTCTTAAACTTCTTGCAAGAAACCGAGTTCTTTTTGTGCTGATGTGGTTTCATACCAGAAGTTTATGATGCTTTCGTCATTGTTCAACATATCAGTGCCAAGTGCGACAATGCAATATATCCCGATTTTCTATCTACGTCTAAAATATTTGTCATTTTGCCACAGGTTCATGAGTGGTTAGCCATAAGAGGCACTAGGAACAGAATTTTGATAGCCGTGATAGCAATCGATGGAACTTCTTATGGAATCAGTAGCCCTATGCACGAATGAAACACACGAATAGTTTTATTCGGGACATCGAATGTAATGCCCAGTAGTATTAATGTTACCTAAAATCGGCACTAATTTACCATTTTCACAAGAGTGCGTTGAACTTGTCGATAAAATGTATCTGACTTATGCCCATATTATGACACCATACACGTCAGCTAAAATACGCCGTAAATAGGAGCCTAAACGGAGAAAGTGCCTAAAAATTAACAGAATAGTAAAATACTGTGTATGTCTTGAACACGCTAAATAGCAGAGATTAAACGTTCAGGCCAAATTCTAGTGAATATTTGTACTTATCTAACTTGCTTTAAAAAGGTTATAGCACTTACTGTATTTAATTGAATGATAAATATTTTGAGATACCCCCCGGTTATTATAACCGTTGTTCGTCTCCGGCTATCGTTAACCGTACAAGCTGTAAATCTCTAATACCAATGTGTAGAATAAATAAAAACCTTACACAATGTCGCACATGTTTAAACTATGTTTTTATTATCGAATTTGATAACATGTTTGTTTCGTAACTGTTGAAGATGTTTTGAATTTATTGTGTTTCGTTTTGCTAGTTTGTAGAAGTTGAAATCGATTTTCTCAACAAATCATAATTCGCTATTAAAACCACAATAGCCAAACACCACTTAACTTTCCAAGAATGCTCACTAAGAACTTCAAAATGTGAAATCGCGTATTGCTGAAAAATCAAATTTCTAAAAAAAATCAGATAAACATGACTTCTGAAATAAATAAAATTGATACGCTGCTACACAAAACCTATCATCCATAAGGTACTCAGCAGGGCAACGTACAAAAAGGAGGTTTCAATGACTGAGCAAGGACTTGACGTATAAAAAAACAAATATCAATACGCCTGTATTTTTATTGACAATAGTAAGAAATAATCGACAATGCTGACAGCATGATGAACATACATGATTGGTTTAAATAAGCCCGTGGATTGTTATGTTGACAAAATTTTAGTAAATGAACACATGAAGTCATTTTGTAAAGGAAAACATTTGTTTGTAATCATGGTAAAGGAAACAATTGTTTTATCTGTGGTGTTCTTAACTAAAAGAATATTAAAAAATAAATATATTTTATCTTTTGCATAATAACAATAATAACAAGTTTCATAAGCAAATTCGTCACACAAAAAAAATAGACACTCTCTTTCTTATATATACACACACTATGACACATACTTATTTCAAGTCATCCGGTTCAGCTACTATTTATACACAAAAAATGAAATATATTATCTATTTAATTATCAGTGTCACAGTACTTTACAATGCAGAAACATAGAATACAGAATATAAAATTACTCAAAATGAGTGAAATACTACAGTCTACTACAGCATCATAATTGCACATTAAACGAACTTTATGAATCTGTTTATGAACAAACCATATAATGTAATAAACCAGTTATATTTTTAAACCTATGGGAGAATCTATATATTAAGTACTATTTCTCCGAACCACCCTTCCAGAATACAGTATCGTAATTGATTATCGGTCATGTCATGATGCGGAAAAATGATTCGTAAATTCATGCACTCAATATGGCATTCCTTTGGACACTTGAATTTTGAAATAAATAGCCCGATAGCTCTTGCCAAAATGAACAAAACATAGTGCTATTTTTAAACTATATTTTAAACATTGTCCTGCAGAGCAGACACGTTGCTTTAAAACTCATTTTAATTTGACACATTAAGACATGTACTCATTTATTTTGACGACCGCGAAACGACCGTAATTCTATACACATTTAACTGTTTGTGCCTATACCAAGACCAGTTTATTTAGTAGAAAAGGATTTAGGCCCGTAAATGCTAAAATAAAAATATGAAACTCACTGATTTAGAAGGGAATACTGATTGTTTCTGTAATTACCAGTCATCAAAGGAAACACAAATTATATAATTCACCTGTCATGAGTGTTTGTTTGGTTGTTTCATTTTACGCCTTTTCCCCAACAGTATTTCAGTCATATAGGTGAGAAAATCCTGGAGGATTAAACCAATACCTGACTATATTCCTTCGCGCTAAACTACCAAAGCATCTCCTTGGGGATCGAACCCACGCCAGAGAGCTAACTGGGTTAGAAGTCATCGACTCTTACCCCTCGACCACGGAGGCGGTCCAACACTTGTCATGACACAGATTATAAGGTATTATATAAATATAAATATCTGATAATATCAAACGTATTATTAAATTTATAAACACAGACATGACAGAGCAAGTACTGTTTTTTAACACTTATATATAAAGAATGAGTAAAAATAAACACTTATTTGATAACTTTATTTTTAAATCGTGATGTGATTTTATTGGAACATGTATAAGATATTCAGACACATGGTTCAGATAATAAAACCCTCTTTTAATCAGGAAAATATACTCAATTAATTTGATCCGTTTATATATATTTTCAATGCAAGTTAAAAGTTTAGCATGCTAAAATACTGGATATTTGGCATTCATCCTTTAATTTACACAATTTACACCCAGATAACAAATATTTGCCATTCACCCTTTACTAAAATTTATGTTTACAAGCTCAGTACACAACAGAAATACAATAAAAACATTTAGAATTTCGTTTGTGGCAAAGAGAAAGTATTGTTACTGAAGGAAATTAATATTCTCACATTTGTTCTATCCATTTGGATTTTCTTTCGCTAGGACTGATCATGAAACATGCTACTATAAATTCGAATATGTTTTCAAGGCTATGCATAGTCTGTCCGTAGTAGAAAAGAAACTTGAACATTTTCAGGAAACTAAGCTTGTGAAAGAAGGCACTCGTACTGTATATAATAGCAGAAGTGATTTTATTTATCTGTTACAGTAATCAATTCTTTGCGATTGCATATTTTCGAAAACTTATTTGTGAATTATGACTTATTTTCTATCTTTAATTATGCATTCAAATGATTTCAATATAGGCGGCATTTAGTTGTATCACATTATACACATACATGTACATTTATTCTTGTTTAACTGGTGTGTGTATCATAATAAATGTCATGGATACGAAGGAAAGCAGCATTAAGTAATAAAGCCGCCTACTTTAAATCATTAACATTAAGGGTAATTAAAACATGGATCCATCCGAGACAGTTAACTCAGTTACATGAGTACTTGCGATTCCACTGTTTATGAACTGATTAAAATTTTTAATTTATCTGAAAAGGTATCTCTTAAAATTTAGGAGACACGTTTACTAGATGGGGAAGTTTTACTTGTCCAACATTGATTTACGATGGTTTTGCTGGAGGCTCTGCTCATATCGTAAAGGGTGACGCGACAAATTATGTTTGCCTGCACAAACAACCAACATGGAACGATACAAATATATATTAATCACAAACGAATCTAATGTATTGGGCCGTGTATAAGACTGGTGGCATAACATGGGCGAAGATTAATTAACACGATGTTCCATGTGTCGTTTGTTAAGTACCTAGCAGCAATATTGTCATGATTCCCGGATGAAATGTTTGTCTTTTATCATGAAAAACATACTTTGTAGTACAGCGTATATCTAATGTCAGGTCACGATTTGCCTTCGTCCGCCACGGAATTTGTCTGTGTTCATGATCGACCGGAAGCATTTTCTGATATAAGTGTACACCATTATGGCAAATTAATATATTTTGTGTATGCAAAGTGCGGATCATTAAAATGCCCACCGTATAAAGAGGGAAAGGAAATAACATGCACTGTTTGCTTGTTTTGAGAGCGTGATCGTTCGATATCAGAAGTTAACTAATCAAAAACGTTAAATGTGAAAGAAAGAACTTTAATATGTACATAACAAATCTTCTGAAAAGCAGGAAAATAGTTTTAATTTGATTATAATGATAATCAAGCGTGAACATATTTTATGTACGATCAAACTAGTTAAAAGTTTCTACTTTTAACGAAATGGATATACCATTATTTATGTTGTGCATGAAACTACAATTACAGAATCGGTAAGAAATGATCAATTATTTTTGTTTTAGTTTCAAACGTCTGCTGACAGATTCGGCTAAATTTCAATTACTCTCGTTCATGGTCAGTTTTTTTTCTCTCTCAAATTTGTCTTTGAACAAGGTTCTCTCAATAAGATAATTTGCATTATTTTTAACTTTTTTAATAAGCAGATAGTGTTTTGGAGTGAAGGATATTTATTTGTCATTTTGATTCAATTACATTTTGCAGTTATATTGTAGTAATGCTCCTTATGGTTATAGTTTTACTAACATGCATTTTGTAGTTAAATAACACAATATTTAAAATTGACTTCTCCTGATAAATATTTAAAAAGATGTTCCCTTAAAGATCCTGTCACGCAATTATTCCATGGTTCTAAATATGATGCTCAAATTAAGATTTGTCAATATTATAAGTTCCAACCAGCATTATTTATAAAGATATTACCCAATTTAAAATTCCATGTAAATAAAGGGAGGTAATTAGAAATAAATTTTCTATAAATTCTCAGTAAAATTTCCCGATAACAAATCAATGCATGTAATTTAATGATTAAATATAATGTGCATAAATATCTGCGGTGCACATTTTACATAGTTTTCAATGTTTGAAAATTGTTTTGTTTGCATATTTATATACATATATTTTTTTGCAAGTGTGGTATACACACAGTTACAATATCAATCACAAAACATACAGGATCATTAAGAAAGACAATTTTATATAAGGCAATTTAAAGCATTTTACTATATCAGTATTGTATACTGTAGATAATAAAAAGTGTTTCACAAACTGATTTCTGTATTGATCTTCAGTTTTGCAACCCATATAGCATATTGCCTAGCAAAGTACATACCAAGTCTGTACGAACGAAACCTCTTCCTTGTCCCATAAATAACTTGGTCGCAGGAGCTGAAACAAGTAAAACCTTGTAAACACTGTAGTGGTCACATTGTTTTACTCAATTCTCATCAAACTTGGTCAGGATGCTTGTCTAGGTAATTGCTCGGATGCCTTCAAACATGGGTCATCTCGGATTAAAACAAACTAGGTCACAGTCGCTAAAAATATAAAAACTTTGTCAACACTCTAGTGGTCACATTTTTACTCAATTGTCCTCAAACATGGTCTGGACGTTTCACAAGGTAATTGCTCGAATAAGTTCGAATATAGGTTATCTCTAGTAAAACACTAGGTCACAGGAGCTAAAAATTAAAAGAATCTTGTTAGCAATCTAGTGGTCTAGTGGCTATTGTTTTGATCAAAATACCTTGGGAGTTGGGCTGAAAGACTGTTTTAATGATTTCTAGGTCAGGTTCGAATAAGGGTCACATGGGGTCAAAAACTAGGTCACACCGCCAAATATGGAAAACCTTAATAACACTCTAGAAGTCACATTTATGACTCAATTGTCATCAAACTTGATCAGGATGCTTGTCTATGTAAGCTTATATGGGTTTGAACATGGGTTATCTCTGATTAAAAAAAACTAGGTCACAGGAGCTAAAAATAGAAAAATATTGTTAACACTCTAGTGGCTACGGTTTTGATCGTGTATGTACGAAATGCAACATTCGTTACTATGAAAAGAAAGGTATCGTAAAAAGGTCAATAAATCTATAGAACTGCAATATTTTAGATTGTAGAGCCAAGTTAAAGTGATTCCTTGTAAAAATATATTTGGCCTTTATGATATATATTTAAAATACACAAAGGTGTAATTGAGACTTTATAAATGAAGTAACCTGAACATTGATTTGCATATTTCTTTAAATTCTAATTCTAAGTAACATATGTACATGTAGTATATATGAATATCAAAATGGCATTAAATAGCGTTATGATATTTTTCATTTTTATTATTATCCTAAAGGTTTGCTCTGTTCTGCTTACAAGGGCTCCTTTTATTAACACTGCCCAGTTCTGTGTTTGTGTGTTTTAAAGGAAAGAATGTTATTCATATTTTGAGGAACATGGGTGCTTTATTTTAAAAATCGCCAGTTAAGTGATTTGTGTCATATGTCAATGTATAATGTTTGAAGAAATTGTGTTTGTGTGAGTTTAAACAGTCTATTCAAGTTTTAAACACAACCAAATTTTGCTTATCTGAAGCCAAATATAGCATTTGCCACTGCAGTCCTTGATTATGTTCAAATCAAACCTAGAATATTGTTATATTTACCATGTTTGGTGTTTTGATAATGTTTGTGGCTACAATTGAATCTATTTTATTTTATAAAAATCTGGAAACAAAGTGATCCCTCGGAAGCACGACCAACAACAAAATTACGTGGAAATTGCAGATTCGGTATTATTGAGTCTGTAAATGAGGGATAATGAATACGTGCAACATCCCTCAACCCTCCTAGCACCGGTTGAGCGGTACTCAATTATCATTACTCAAAAGTGCTGGCATCAATGATCCCGAAGGATCAGAAAAATATAACAACACTTAAGTGAAGTACGGGGCAACTTTTATCAGCTGCCACAGGACACTTGACACCTGCTGTTGTGTAGTATAAAATCTGGAAACAAAGTGATCCCTCTATGTCATAATTTAATTTTTCAGCTATACATTTGTTATCTTAATCTAAGGGTTTTCTTTTAATTTTAGGAAGGAAGATGTAAATATCGCTCAAAATATGCTGTTGTTCTTTGACATTGTTGATGATATCAACATTTTAAGTCTAGATGTCCGCAACTGGATATCCTTGCTCAATGATGCCTAGAACTATCTTGGAAATTCAACAACCATGCAGTGTATTGATTATTATTACAAAGAATTGAAGCGACAGTACAGCTTTGATGATCTTCCAGAAAGGGTATATAATGTAGACGGAATAGGACATACTGAACATAACCCTCCTACTGTAGCATCTTGAGGAATACAGCCTTAAATTTCAGATTCAAGCACTCGAATTGTTGTAACTTTAACAGGGTTAGGTATTGCGAAGGATCAGCAAATTCCCTCTTACTTTGCTTTCCTTAGGATTGTAAGAATTCGGGATTATACATTGATCTGGTGGCACTTTGTAAGATTCGACGGCATCTGTGCGGTTGAAAACTATATAACAAAACGCTATTGTCCAATTATATCAAGAAATAAATAAATACTTGTTCACATGGTTCTTTTTTATTAGCGTATGTTAAACCTAAATGCTATATTCAATCAGTCTATATTTACTATTGTGTTGAAAAGGTGAGAACAGTTACCATCTAGAAATACATATCACACATTTTCTGTTCGAGAAGCATTCAAATAGAAAGACAAGATAACAAGAAATAAATCATCGTCCTTCATGCTCTTATTGCCAGACATAATTACAAATAATGGCTTTTAAGTTCTTGCAACTGTGTATACCTTACTTCAAGTGAGGCGAACTTTGCTTTCTTTAAATAGGAAGCAAAAGAGATTCTGTAGACATTAATTTATGTTTTAGGTAACACATATTTTAAGCTATTACCAACAAATTCCTTTAAAGCAGAGGATCATTAATTGACGTACTCGAAATTTGACTGTATAGATGCATTAATCATGAACAATAGTTATTGTTGCAAGTGGACGTAAAGCAAAATAAACCAAGTCCTTTAGAATTGCACTTAGTTTAACCACATACCGTGTTATTTATAATGTTTATTTTTTAAATTCTGCTAGAGGAACTCCACCGATGTTCACCCCAAAGAAAGCCCTTTAAATATAATTTTATTACATAGATTAACTGGCGGAGGGGATGGGAAGGGGCTGGCGTCAGTTAAAACGGCGAGGTATGCATACGATATTGCAGTAATATTGAATTGGAAAACGTATTTATCAGCAATTCTTTGCCCAATTTGAATTAGAAGCGTTAAAACGCTTTCCCTTCTTTGGTCATTTGTCACAATTGAAATATATAGTCAGGAAAAAACATCCCGAATTATCAGAAAATTAATATATAACAGTGAAAGGTTATTTGCCCACAATTACAGCTAATGATACATATATCTCGATAAAATATTTCCGGCCCAGTCAAAAGTCCTCCGTGGTGGCTCCTTCAAGCGTTTTAAGGAGAGTACGAGCACACAGCACAAGTGATCTGTTTCCCCGATTCATAAGGCCGACATTTCAATGAACCACATACCGCTTCAACAAAGTAAAACAAAGCCCCACTGTTATTCAATGGGCTTGAATATTCTGCAGCAGTTGGATTACCGTCGAAGCATATGTATTCGGTTCCTCCCTTATGGGTATGATATCCAGCCATCAAGTAACCCCTGTATTCTATCTTGAAGTTGTCTGGGCAATCGTCACTTCCAGGAATCATTATAATGCTCGTACGAGGAACATGACAAACAGCACATGGGATTTCATGTCTCGATAATTTGTCCCAAATACTGCCATGAGTTTGGTATTCGGCACCATATATAAGTGTCGTCCACTTTGGTTTTTTATAGTGGGAGTGATATTTTGGCTTCTTTGACAAACACATATGATTAGCTGCTGCACCAGAATGCGTGTAATGCGACCCAGCAGTAAACCCGTCGTAAACAGTCGTAGCTCCAGGAGGACAAGAAGACCGTCCCCATCTCGTGTATGTGTCCGTGGCGTGCTGTTTACTAAGATGTTCTAGTTTGTTCTTCACAGCTGAAATTCAAAAATTTGGATAATTTATCATCTGTATCATTATACAGTCGAAGTTTGAAATATCTTCAAACAAAAATACAAAAGAAGAATGACGTTCATAACAATACCTTTAATATATATTAATGTCACCGACGTGCGTCAAAGAATACGCATATTAGACTTTAGATATTTTAAAATAGAAAACTGCAACACATAGAATAGCGCTCAAAGCAATGCCGCATATTTTTCTTTAATAAGTATTTAAATGTCCTGTTCAGGTGAAGTAAATGCCTGGCTTTGTAAAATAATCTCTTCTCAAAGAAAGTCAGCTAAATATCTAATCTACGCAATTTTATTGCGTAACGACGTTGATTAATATAATGTGTATAATCAATAAATCGATATATGTGTGTAGCTTTCATTTGTTGAACATTATTTATTTTAATTTATAATAATATGTATTTAATCAAATAGCTTAAGGGTATAATACTTACTTTTAAGATCGTTTCTTAGAGATGCAACATTCCCTCTAAAGTCATTAAGCAGTTCCAGAATCTTTGCAGTATTCTCAAGTTTTTGGTTTTCGGTAGCTAGTGCCGTGTTTATTGTCAACAATGAAATCGCTAACCACAACATTATTTACACTTCAACTTGCGAATACTTTGCAAGAATAAGACGAAAGCGCAAACGATTTACTTTTAGTATAATCTTTTGTGTTTTTACGACAATTTATAGATTTCGTGTCAGACCATAAGTTTTTTACCAAATGAAAGCTATTATGATATGATTATATGATGAACGCCATTCAAATTTCGAAATGATTTTGTGCAGATATAGTTACAAAATTAGAACAATATCAGCGTCGTTAATCATGTAGCTTTTTTCGGCCCATTCCGTCAATCATTGGATGATTATGAATACAAATGTTCCGATTGAGTGTTTGTAGCGAAAGTTCTCTAAAATGTGTTTGAAACCATTTGTAAAGCAATACGCAACACAACTGCTTTAAAATATCTTAACCCTATTTAAACAAATGGGAAATTTTACCTCTTCCTGTTTGTGAAAAAATCTCTCTGTTTTTGTGCACTTTGTTAACAATTAGATATAAGCCTTTACAATACAATCACAATAAACTTTTGAAATAAATTGTAAGTTACCATAATATCATACGAAAACATATTTAGATAGCATCACGCTGTATGTTTCCTAGGGGATGTCAACTTTTTATTTATATGGTTATCAAAAGTATTTAGAAAAAGTATATCAAAGGAAAATGTGACAAAAAAGTGAAAAAACTATCACATAGTAATGACGTGGCTGGGCGAATAAACATCTATGTCGTAGAGACTTGTATAGGAAAGTGCGTTCAAATCATTTTGGCACTGAAACTGACCTATTAAATTTCTTCAAATCTTTATAAATCATTCACACGTTATAAAATATAACCAACGAATTTAAATATATTCCAACAGAAATAGAATACGTATGCCTTGGAGTAAATGATAAGGAAAACTTGCACTGTTCATATAAAGGAAAGTGAACTAAAATCGAGATTCTATCATAGAAAGGAATTGATAAAGGTTGACTATACTTGTTGTCCAAATCCAAAATATAGTTAAACTAAAATGTAAAGGATAAGGGATGTTAAAGCAAATTGCTAGGTAGATTTTATACAAAACATTACAAAACATGTATAGTAATATTATTATTACAACTTGGTTGATCGTTAATTGTAAAAAAAGAAAAGAAAATGCATTCGTTTGTGCTCGCTTCCGTTCGCATAGTTTGTGTGTCCCCACTTTAGGGGGGGGGAGGGAGATTTAGATTTTTCCCTGTCCGTCCGACCATTTGTCCGTCCTTCGTCCGTCCGTCCGTTCTCATTTTGTGTCGCACATAGAGTCATGATACTTTTGACAGGAATATTGATCAGCATGTGTAATTGTGCACCTGGTGTTTTGTATTTTGAATTTATATGTTTTGTCAGAGCTATTGCCCTTGACTTAGGGAAAATTTTCAATTTTCAATTTGTGTCGTGCGTAGCTCCAACTGTATTTAACATAGAGTTATGACACTTAAGAGGAATGTTTGGCAGCATGTGAAGTTGTGCACCTTGGATTTCACTTGTAGATTTATCCAGTATTTGTAGAGTTATTGCCCTTGATTTAGTCAAAACCGTTTCATTATGTTGTGTTATTTTGTTTTTGTGTGCTTGAGTTAGAATCAACCAACTGTACAAGAATAATGATAAACATCACTGTGAAGCTATGCATATGGGATTTTGAATGTGATTTTTTTTCAGTTTTGTTAGTGTTATTGCCTTTGACTTCATATAAATTTGTAATTTTAACCTTTTCATGCATAGCTCAAAACAAATTGACCTATTGGCCTAAAGTTTACAAGAATGTTGGTCAGCACGTGTACTTATGCACCTTGTGGTTCGCTTGTAGATCTATTTAGAATTGGTAAAGTTTTTGTCCTTCAATTAGTAAATTGTTTTAGTTGTCAACTTGTGGCACATGCAGCCCCAAAAATATTTGACCTAGATTCATAAGATTGACAAAACAGTATAGTCTGGGGGCATCCGTGTCATATGGACACATTTCTAGTTTGTTATTGTTTTTTTAATTATGAGAAGTATATCATATAATCTGGTCATAACTTAAGGCATAAAACATATATTATTGTGCCTTTAATTACATGTATCGGCACAAATATAGTTTATTTCTTTTTCAAACAAAGTGCGTCTGTTATCGGTTTGACATCCTGTAGAATTAACAGGGAAGGACTGAATATAAGAGGCATTTTCATTTATCATTTTATAATCACTAACTTAAATCGGTGAAATAGATTGGTTATTCTATAATAAAATGTAAAGGACAGTTCTTACCATTCTAAAAATATGTAAAGGATAATTCTTGCCATTTTAAAATAAAATTTTAAGAATTGCTCTAAGATAAAATGTATGGGATAGTTTTGTCACTAAAAATTAAATGTGAAGGATAGTTCTAAAAAGTTTTCATTATGCATTTGTATATATACAGACATAAACGGCTAATAATTTGACGATATTAAAAAACATATATTAAATACTTTTACACAATAATTTGTCATTTTGCACGAACAATGATACAATTTCTACCTTAACAATCTTCAATACTTTCCCTTACACAAGCATACATACATTTTAAATTTTGCATTTCTGTATGTCAACCAATACATATAAGAGGGGTAAATCTAAAATGTATAAATAAGAATCCAATCAACATACAATGTACATGGATGAGTAACATTGACATAAAAGCATGTCATCAAGATACATATACATTTAGATGATATTCCTCTCCACACCAATGATTCACAATTTTAAATCATATTTCAAATTTAAAGCTATGTCACTATTATTAGTAATCTCATGGAAAATGTAAAAAAAATATGCACATCTTTATAGAACAGTAAAATTTTTTTGACTGTTGAGTCTTTTTAAAAAGTCATCCATTCCACGAAAATATGTTAGATCTTCAATTTATATATAGCCGAATCAAAGTAAATTAATATTTAAAATGTAATTATTCATTAAATTGGACTTATTTAGATATTTAATCAATTGAGTATAAATTTGCAAACCTCACTACACTTTAATCTTAAAATTATATTTCTAAGTAACATATTTTCTTTTAAATTATATGAATATCAAAACGATATTGCATAACGTTAAATTATTATCGTAAAGGAACTCCCTTTAATGGAAGGGATTTTTTCTTGTCTTATTATTTTAGTCTATCGAAGCCTACAAACGGTTGGTATTTTCTAAACAGATTCAACAGGAAATTTTGAAATATAACATTTTATTTATTTTGAAAACAACAGTGTATTCCTTTTTTAAATCTTTCTTTATCAGTTACAGAAATAACTCACAGATGTGAGCTTTCGGATTAAAGTATATCATAGTCCGATTTTGAAATCAACACTCTCTTCAAACAGTATTTCTCTTAGTCTCATTCTTCTTGTGGGCTTCTGATCAAAACTCACATTAATGATCCTTAGCTTTGGCTGTCAATTCAAGTCGAGCCAAATGCAAATGTGTACGACAAAAACAAGTTTCTAAAGAAATCCATAAAGGACTTTAAAGTCTTTCTTAAGATATTATTATAATAATACTTTCTGTATTTAGCATGTTAGCATCACTTTTATGGTTCTCTAAAAGGTTATATCATCATTTTATATAATACTTTTTGCTTCGTCCCTAGAAAAAAAAATAAAATAACCTGTTATTCAAACATAAGTATTTATAATAAACTTTTCAAAATAAGGCACGTTTAACTTCAAATGTAAGGTTAATATGAAGTTCGCCTCGACATTATGCACATAAAACAAGGCCATAATGCAAAACGTACGGCTCTTATGAGAAAACTCGGATATTATGAGATTGAAATTGGAGAATTTTTATATGCTCTCCTCCAGCTCGGCTTTTATGATTCATTGAATAAAGTTGCAATTTTGAGATGCTGCAAAGAAGGTTTCCGAAACGTTTTTAAAAAAAGAATGACCTTTGCAATACATTTCAACAACGGAATTTTACATTAGTTATTTCTTGTTCACTTAGTACTCAAATATTTTAGATTATGTGTAGTTAATTAATTAAAGTGTCAATAATTGAATGTTTTCATGCTATTGGCTTTTGGTCTCAGGCTAATATGAAAGTAGTCAGCTAAATAACAAGGACATTATGAAATTATTTACTTATTGTCATTGAATTTATAGGTATTAACAAGTTAAGTTTGAATACGTGCTTATCATGACAATGCACAATTGTTAGCTAAAGTTAGGGAGGATAACATTATTATGTAAGCTTAAGTTTTGGAATGATGTCCCTTTATAACTTTTTTGTCAAGATTGTTATTGACATTTAACAGACGAGCGTTAACACTGCATACGGTACTCTAATTTATCGAAGTAATTATGTCTCAATTCGGGGTTTATTGGACAGCTGGGGTGTGCCAGTCCTTCCATTGCAAAGGAAATAAAGGGCTAGATAACAATAAATAGAATAAAAATAAACACAATGTCATTTTTTCGTAACAATAGAAAAGGGCACTGCCTTTCCAACAAAAAAATTTAAACAGGATCGATCCCTTGTATCCATTATCTAGCATGTCCGTCAAATGAGTACAGCTTGTCCGACAAGTCGGTGACCCATACTGGTTTTGAGATCATTTGGTCAAAGGTCAAGGTCCAAATGACCATGTCCACAAAGACCTTGTCCATCGAAAAACTAGAGAAGGTTTATGTCTACTGCATATAGATTTAGTATAGGAGTTTGTCATATATGTCCTCAACATATTTTGAATCAGTTGATGGAAGGTTAAAGTGGCAAAGGAAGAAAACATGTGTCTTCAGTACCAATATTTGGTATAGAGGTTGGTCATAGCAAAAACCAGAGCCTCAGAGATATGGAAATCGTAAGGAATTAGTGTCCGGCCACATGCAGAGAAATTGATGATTAGTGGTAAGTTATCAAATAAGGCCGGTTAGTTCGACCGACCGCCAAGATAAGAACACAAGTATTGGACAAGTGACAAACAAACTATGTTTATGAATTTTCACTATAATTGTATTTGTTTGGTTGAATATGATATATTACAACGACATTGTTCAGTTGTCAAGAAATAAATACATATTTGTTATTTTTGTTTGCATGCTTTGGTTAATCTTTATTAGCGTGTTAAAACCGTTATACCATATCCAATAAGTGTATGTTTGCTTTTGTGCTCTTAGTATGATTAAAGTGTCAGAAAAGCTGCAATCCAGAAATATAAATCACACAATTTTTCGTTCGAGTCCAGTCCAACACCTTAGAGGTAACTTTTTAAAGGGACTCCACTGAAGTTTAAAAGCATAAAAACATAACATTTGAATTTCTTACATAAATGTGGTTGGGCACTTAAAACAGAAATACATGCAAAGACAGTTATGAATAAATAAATTGAAAATCGTATTGTTTCGCTTTTTTTAGCCCGATTTGAGTGTAAAGCGTTTAAACGCTTTTCATTTTGGGTCATTTTTTAAAGTTTAAATTATCATTCTGGAAAAACGAAGTGTGCGAATCATCTAAAATTTTGCGTCTAAACCTTCATCAAATGGTACATTTATCTGGAAAAAATATTTTCAGTCCCATCATGTCAAAAAACATCGGTGGAGTCCCTTTAAAGCTTTTTTAAGGAGAGTACGAGCATACAGCGCACGTGATCTGTGTCCCCGATTCATAGGCCGACATTTCAATGAACCACATACTGCCTGAACAAAGTAAAACAAAGCTCCATCTTGATTAACTGGGCTTGAATATTCGGCGGCAATTGGATTACCGTCGAAGCATAAATATTCTGTTCCTGCTTGATGATTAAACCTACCAGCCATCAAGTAACCCCAGTATTCTAATTTAAAATTGCCTGGGCAATCATCCCGTCCAGGAATCATGATAATGCTCGAACGAGGAACATGACAAACAACACATGGGATGTCATGGTTCACCAATTTGTCCCAAATACTGTCATGTGTTTCGTCTTCAGCACCATATATCAGTGTCGTATACCTCGGCTTTTTAGAATGATAGTGATATTTTGGTTTCTTAGACAAACACATATGATTAGTTGCTGCTCCTGTATGTCTGTAAAGCAACCCAGCCGTAAATCCGTCGTAAACAGTCGTTGCTCCAAGCGGACAAGAAGACCGTCCCCATCTCGTGTATGTGTCCGTGGCTTGCTGTTTACTAAGATGTTCTAGTTTGTTCTTCATATCTTAAATCAAAACAGTTGTATTCATCATTTGTTCCATTACACAATTGATTGAATTTAAATTCTAGTTAAGATGTTTAAACCAAACTACAAAACATGAAATGGCGCTCATACTAATACCTCATATTCTTTTTAATTGATATGAATGTCCTTTTAGGATGAAATACATGGCTGACTGAGTACAATTTTGAAGATAACCGAAGTATTTTTCACTTCAAAGATAGTCGTTTGAATATCTAAACTATGCAATTTCGTAACGTAACGGCGAAGTGTGAAGTACAGAAAATCGATATCTGTGTGCAGATCTGTTCATTTAAAAATGATAAATTTTTAACCGTATTTAAAATTTAATTATATTTATAATTTAGCATATAAATATAGATGTTAGATATAACACTTACTTTTAATATCGTTTCTTAGAGATTCAACACTCCCTCCACAGTCAATAAGCATTTCCAAGACCTTTGAAGCATTCTCAATGTTTTTGCTTTCGGTAGCAAGACCCGTTTTTATGGTCAACATTGCAAAAGCTAGCCACAACATTAATTAAACTTCCACTTACGACCACTTTACAAGAATAAGACAAAAGTGTGAATGCTTTACTCCTTGTGCGAAGGTTTGTTTTTGAGGACAATTTAAAGGTTTCGTGTCAGATCTTAAAGCTTTTACAAAATGAATGCTATGAACGTTATCTAAATTTCGAAAATATTTTGTGCAGATATCAGTATCAATAGGAGTATAAGTTCTGAAGACATTGTCAGCGTCGTTACCCATTTGCATTTTTCCGGCTCATTCCGTATATCTTCGGATGACTATGAATAGTCGTCGAGGTGTTCAGACTGAGTTAATGAGACAATAATATTTAAGAATGCTCATTAAAATTAGTTTGTAATCATTTGTAGAGAAATACGCAACACAACTGCTTTAAAATATATAAACCTATATGTTGATGGGAGATTTTCCTGTTTTTCGTCCTGTTTGTGAAAATATCTCTTTGTTTTTGTACATATTGTTAACAATTTGGTACTAACCTTTACAATACAATCATAATAAACCTATGAAATATATTGTTAGTTACCATGATGCTATCAGTTTGTTGAAAAAATCCTAACATCACGCTGTATATGTCCTTCGGGATGTCAGATGTTTATGGTTGTCAAACATACTGTTAAAAAAATCACGTGGTTTGCTGTTTTCTACAGAGTAATAACAATATCAAAATTGGCACCGCTTCTAAGGGCGGAGGATGGTTGGGGTATAAAACACGACTTTTAGGTTAACTAATTGAAAGTCGTTTGCGAAAAACAACTGCAAGCAGTTCTCTAATAAATGTTTTATTTGACAAAAGCAGAATAACAAAAACAAGAACAAAACACACACAAAAAGATTAGAAAAAATGAGAAATGATATAGGCGCTATTATTACGCTGAATATAATTCGATTTATTTCGAAAACTGACATTCATCTCTAAATTCAACGGCATAAATAAGTACAACAAATCAGAGTTTTAAAGCATAATACAGACTTCTGACAACAATTTTGTTTATTCCTGTGACTTAAGTAACCAATAATTTTGAAGATTCCAAAAATAAATAAAGAATAAAATAAAAAAATAATAAAAAAACCATCACCAAAAAAAGAAAACAAAAAAAAAAACGAAAAAAAAAAAAAACGAACAACTAAGTCAGTTATGTTGAAAACATAGCATTTGAAATCATTCATGTATTAATGATATATATCATGTTGGTAAAATATTGCATCTTTAAAAATTTGCATTGATCATATTACTTATTAAATTCATAGACCTATAGAAGTATTGCTCTTTCTGAATTTTCAGTGATCAAACATATTACACGAAAACATATTTAATGAAAATTGAAATACATTCAAGAACAACTGCTTAATATTGTAATAATGAAATTTGTATTTGAGCTGACCGTAAAACTATAAAGGATTTGGCCTTTTTCAGGTATTTTACTGTTGTTGTGATATTATAAACATGTAAAGCATTTAAAGCCAAATCATGTTAACGAACTCATTAATAAATCATCTATTTTACCGAACTGCAAGAACACAAAGCTGTCGGTTATTAATCTAATCATTTAATTTCTTTCTTTCTTCATTGTGTATTTCTTTAACATCTTTACAGACGGACGGCAGAGCGGAATTGAGTCGACCTTAAACAATAGATGCACGGATTACATAAAGAATTTATTGAAATAAATCGATTATTGTTTATGTTGCCTCGGCTGAAATATTAAGTGACATATTTACTGTCGCAAGCCAAAAGAGCATACCAGGAACTGTTGTAAGATTGAGTACAAAAACAATAAGAATGAAAGTTATGGTTGCATATCTGTTTGCTTAAGATGAGGGTGTCATTCCAGACTGATTCATTCTGTTTAATTTTTGATTGCATAAACCGGTGGAGATATTCGTACCGACTAAACATGATCACACCATCGATTATAAATTTAAATTTGTACTCATTTATTCCAGTGTTGTTCAGTTTTTCGCAGAATTCCACGGGTTGGAAACCAAAGTAAAATGTGATGACAAGCACTGACGAGCAAACAGTTTTAACGCAAATTAAAATGTAGCCAATAATCATGAAAAATGTAACATGTTTGTACCACATAGTATCCGGGTTGTCTAGATATTTCATAATCATGTACATGTGTATGCTGATCATAAAGCAATTTCCGAGTGACATTGTAACTCATAACTGAAGTAGAATAAGACCAATGGTACAGAAGGCATAATATATATCAGTATGAAATGTAGTGAAAAGCTGGCCAAAATGAGGTAGAGCTAATGCTACTCCAGAGAGAATGTCTGTAGAACATAAGAAAACAGGTTGTTGTGTAAGAACCCGTTTCCACCAATACAGTCTCTATGCCTTAACAGTAAGCACATTGTAGAAACATTCAGGACGGTGATGCAGCAGCTTAGACCAAATGAAATATTCGTAAATGTCCGTTCCGGCTGGTTTAAAGTCTTCTGTGAAGTTCAAAAATCAACTCAAATTTTGATGATTTGTTATGATTTCCTGATGCCTATCATTATTATTCATTATTTGAAATACAGCTGAAATGTACAAACAAAAGCATAATACGTTTTTTAACGTTATGATAAGCTTTTCAATAACTAAAACTATTAAGAAGATCTGCATAAAGCTATTTTAGCAGTTCTCTTGCCCAATAAGTGTTTATTTATTTACTTTTTTGACTTATTATTCAATTCGTCACGAACTTGTATTGCATTAATTTCTTTGCTTCTTATACCATCGTGGACTAATTGTCTAAAATAGAGAGAAATTTAACTTCATAAAGAACGTCAAAACCGCAAAAATGAAAATTGCAGACTCGGTATGATTGAGTCTGTTTATAGGTGGTACTGAAAATATCAATTTACCGCCTCTGTCCCCAAGCACCGGATTAAGCAGTAGTGAGTTGTTGTAATTTTTAGAATTTTGAAAGAAAGATCTGCAGATTTGTTCCTGCGGCGGTTATGATAGAACCTTAAATATGAAACGTCAGTGCCATTATATGAAAAGCCAACGTAGCTTTAACAGCTGTTTGACATTTAGCAAACTTCAATTAACTATGAAAACATTGGTCATCATGTGTTTGACCTTTCTCAGACTATTTCCAAGGCATGATGTGCCTTTAATTTTCTGAGAACAATGCATCCAAAATACTTGTATGAAATATGTTTTTTTGTATATTTTGTATATTCTATTTAAATCTAAATGTGAATGCACAACATTATTGTTAAACGGTTAAAACCGTTAAGTAACGTTCAAAATTCATGTGCTTTGAAAAAAAAATCATTCTAAGCTAACTCTTTTGAGAATCGACCATAAAATTTTGGAAACAATATTGTTTTTCCGTTTGTTAACTTTATTAAAATATTTTGCCATTTTGAAAAAGAATATTAATTAGAACATGTTTAGCATCTTATTTGAAATTTAAGTTACTTTTAACATGGTCTCCACAACTTGCATTGTTAGGTAAACAATTAAACACATTAAATTTTATAAATCGCCACCAGCAAGAACTTGCTACATAAAGTACAATGTAAATATCAAAAATAAAATATTTTGAAATAAAAAGATGTAAACGATAATCAAACATCAAACGACGAAAGAAAAATAAATTAGAAACAATTTGCCTCAAGTAAGATTGCACTTGCTAAATGCTAGAAATTTCTCTGGTGTTGTCACAGTCGGACTTCAATCACTTCTCTACGCGTCCTGCTATACCACTATATATAATGAAAACTAAATT